>NC_042990.1:31287761-31302761 GCF_901001165.1 Salmo trutta
GAGTCTACAACCCACACAAGTGGCTTAGGTAGTGCAGCTCATCCAGGATGGCACATCAATGCGAGCTGTGGCAAGAAGGTTTGCTGTGTCTGTCAGCGTAGTGTCCAGAGCATGGAGGCGCTACCAGGAGACAGGCCAGTACATCAGGAAACGTGGAGGAGGCCGTAGGAGGGCAACAACCCAGCAGCAGGACCGCTACCTCCGCCTTTGTGCAAGGAGGAGCAGGAGGAGCACTGCCAGAGCCCTGCAAAATGACCTTAAGCAGGCCACAAATGTGCATGTGTCTGCTCAAAAGGTCAGAAACCTGAGGGTGGTATGAGGGCCCGACGTCCACAGGTGGGGGTTGTGCTTACAGCCCAACACCGTGCAGGACTTTTGGCATTTGCCAGAGAACACCAAGATTGGCAAATTCGCCACTGGTGCCCTGTGCTCTTCACAGATTAAAGCAGGTTCACACTGAGCACATGTGACAGACGTGACAGAGTCTGGAGATGCCGTGGAGAACGTTCTGCTGCCTGCAACATCCTCCAGCATGACCGGTTTGGCGGTGGGTCACTCATGGTGTGGGGTGGCATTTCTTTGGGGGGCCGCACAGCCCTCCATGTGCTCGCCAGAGGTAGCCTGACTGCCATTAGGTACCGAGATGAGATCCTCAGACCCCTTGTGAGACCATATGCTGGTGCGGTTGGCCCTGGGTTCTTCCTAATGCAAGATAATGCTAGACCTCATGTGGCTGGAGTGTGTCAGCAGTTCTTGCAAGAGGAAGGCATTGATGCTATGGACTGGCCTGCCCATTCCCCAGACCTGAATCCAATTGAGCACATCTGGGACATCATGTCTCGCTCCATCCACCAACGCCACGTTGCACCACAGACTGTCCAGGAGTTGGCGGATGCTTTAGTCCAGGTCTGGGAGGAGATCCCTCAGGAGACCATCCGCCACCTCATCAGGAGCATGCCCAGGCGTTGTAGGGAGGTCATACAGGCCCGTGGAGGCCACACACACTACTGAGCCTCATTTTGACTTGTTTTAAGGACATTACATCAAAGTTGGATCAGCCTGTAGTGTGGTTTTCCACTTTAATTTTGAGTGTGACTCCAAATCCAGACCTCCATGGGTTGATAAATTGGATTTCCATTGATTATTTTTGTGTGATTTTGTTGTCAGCACATTCAACTATGTAAAGAAAAAAGTATTTAATAAGATTATTTCATTCATTCAGATTTAGGATGTGTTATTTTAGTGTTCCCTTTATTTTTTTGAGCAGTGTATAACAGAAAAAATGTTAGCTGATATCCTGTTTATCTCTTAACAACTTATTAGTTAGTAGTTACTGTATAAAAATCTTAAAGATGTTGACGTCATCATTCTGCAGGAGACATGGTGTAAGGCTGACATTGTCACTCACTGTCCCACAGGCTACAGAGAGGTCATTGTGCCATCACAAAAACACAGCTCCAATCCTCCAGAGGCAGAGACTCTGGAGGATTGATCATTTGGTACAAATCCGAACTACAAAATCTAATTGATCCCCTCAAAATTGGCAAATATCACATTTGGTTAAAACTAAAAAAAGAACTTGTACTGACAGAAAAATATGTGTTCCTTTGCGCAGTATATATCCCCCCCTCAGAATCCCCATATTACTCAGAGGAGATCTTCCCCACCCTTGAGGAAGAGACGTGCCATTTCCAGGCCCAGGGAAATGTGCTCATCTGTGGGGACACAAATGCGCGCACAGGAACACTACCTGATCTAACGAGCACACGAGGGGACAGCTTTATTACAGGCCATACTGTTTCTAACTGTCTTCATCTCCCCCATAGAAACAACAGTGACAGCACCGTCAACAAAAATGGAAGGGATCTTTTGCAGCTCTGTAGAAGTCTGGGTCTGTACTTTGTCAATGGTAGGTTATGGGGGGACTCTTTGGGGAGATTCACCTACTGCTCACCTCTTGGCCACAGTACAGTAGACTATATGATCACAGACATGGACCCTTTCTCTCTCAGCTCATTCACTGTCAAGCCACTAACACCTCTGTCTGATCACAGCCAAATTACATTGTTCCTCAAAAGAACAGACATGGAAACAACCACACATTCACAGCCCAGTAAGTCATACAGATAGGCCCAAAACAGCACAGAAGAATACCAGAAAGCAACCTGGAACCAAAATATCCAAACACTCTTAGATAACTTTCTGGATACCACATTCACTCACAGTAAAGAAGGCATCAATCTAGCAGTACGAAACATCAACTATATATTCAGGCAAACGGCAAAAGAAGCACAATTGAAATTGATAAAAAACAAAACAAAAAAAATCACAGATGACAACTGGTTTGATGCAGATTGTAAAATTATAAGGAAAAAACTTAGAACACTATCCAACCAAAAGCCCAGAGATCCAAATAATGGTGAATTACGCCTTCATTACTGTGAGACTTTACAACTCTATAAACGTACACACAGTACAACAGCAAGCAGCTGACACTAATTGAGCAGTCCATAAACACAAACAACTTCTGGCAAAATTGGAAAAAAAAAACAAAAAAATCTAAACAAGAGGAATTAGCGATACAAAATGGTGACATATGGACAACCCATTTCAAAACACTCTACAACACCGTTCAAATTGACACAAACGCAGAACAACGCCAAATTCATGAGAAGTTGAATGGATTAGAAAAAGCTATAAAGGACAATCAAAATCCATTGGACTCCCCAATTACTGACCAGGAGCTCTATAAGAAACTTCAGGCTCTCAAATTTAAAAAAGCATGCAGACCTGATGGCATCCTAAATGAGATGCTCAAACTCACTAGTGCAACATTTCAATTGGCTATATTAAAACTGTTTAATTTGATCCTGAGTGTAGGTTATTTCCCTGACATCTGGAATCAAGGACTCATAACCCCAATCTTTAAGAACGGAGACAAATTTCACCCTAACAATTACAGAGGCATTTGTGTGAACAGTAAACTGGGGAAGGTTTTCTGTAGTATCATCAATGTAAGAGTTCTAAACTTTGTTAATAAGCACAATGTCTTGAGTAAAAGCCAAATTGGATTTATACCAAAACATCGCACAACTGATCATATTTACACCTTACACACCCTGATAGATAAACATGTCCACCAAAATAATACCAAAATATACGCTTGCTTTATCGACTTCCAAAAAGCATTTGATTCTATTTGGCATACAGGACTGTTATACAAAGTTATTGAAAGTGGTGTAGGGGGTAAAACATATGACATAATTAAATCAATACGTGCAGCATTAAAATTGGTAAGAAAATAACAGAATTCTTTAACCAGGGGCGGGGCCTTCATCAGGGTTGCAATCTGAGCCCTGCACTCTTCAATATTTACATCAACGATTTGGCCACTATTCTAGAAAAATCCTCAGCCCCTGGTGTTAGTCTCCACAATTCAAAAGTTGAATGCCTACTCTTCGCAGATGACCTATGCCTGCTGTCACCCACAGCACATGGCCTACAGCAGAGCCTGGACCTGCTAGCACAGCACTGCCAGACCTGGGCCCTGGCAGTAAACCCCAAAAATACTAAAATAATGATTTTCCAGAGAAGATCCAGATCTCAGGGAATTAGACCAAAGTTCTCAATTGGTACAAAATATATAGAGTACTGTACACACTACAATTACTTAGGTTTAAAAATAAGCTCAACTGGACACCTTAATGAGGCAGTGAATGAACTGAGAGAGAAAGCACGCAGGGCATTCTACGCCATTAAAAAGCTAATTCAAATTGAAATACCTATTAAAATTTGGCTAAAACTAATTGAAAATGTCATTGAACCAATTGCACTTTATGGCAGCGAGGTGTGGGGTCCACTTGCAAAACAAGATTTCATCAAATGGGACAAACACCCCATTGAAACCCTACATGCAGAGTTCTGTAAGATTCTCCTACGTGTCCAGAGGAAAACTACAAACAATGCATGCAGGGCAGAATTAGGCCAATATCCACTAATAATAAAAACTCAAAAAAGAGCAATTAAGTTTTGGAAACATCTAAAATACAGTGACCCCCTCTCATATCATTACCAAGCCCTGCAATGCCAAGAGCTGAGCAAAGAAAAGAGTCCCCTCATCCAGCTGGTCCTGGGGCTGAGTTCACAAACCTGTTCTACTAACACACTGAAGCCTCAGGACCAGAACATCCAATCAATCAGAATAAACCAAATTACAACAAAGTCAACACAAAACTACATTGCTTATTGGGAAACACAAGCACAAACACAAAGCAAAATGCAGTGCTATCTGGCCCTAAATCGACAGTACACCATGGCTAAATATTTGACCATGGTTACTGATCAAAACCTTAGAAAAACCTTGACAAAGTCCAGGCTCAGTGAGCACAGCCTTGCCATTGAGAAGGGAAACCTGGCTCCCTGTAGAGGAAAGGCTGTGCAACCACTGCACAACAGCAGAACCTGAGACGGAGCTGCATTTCCTGACAAAATGTCAAAAATATAAAACAATTAGAGAGTGTCATTTCCCCAAATTTGAAACCCTTATTCAAGGTTTCAAAGACCTCTCTGATGAGGATAGGCTACCCGTCCTGTTGGGAGAGGACGCAGAGAGCTGTGTGTTGGCAGCGCACTACATTGCTGCCTGCCATAAGTTGAGGGACAGTGTCTGACAGACCAATAAACTTGCACATGTACTCTACTGTATGCTTATTGTTATTGTTGAATGTATGGTTATTTTGACCCTTGGTTATTGTTGTTACTGTTGTCCCGTTGACAATTTTGATTCTAATTTATATTTATTGTTATATTGTAAATATCCAAACTAAGCTTTGGCAATATGTACATTGTTACGTCATGCCAATAAAGAAAATTGAATTGAATTGACAAAGAGAGAGAGAGAGAGAGAGAGAGAGAGAGAGAGTGAGTGAGAGAGAGAGAGAGAGAAGAGAGAGAGAAAGAGAGAGAGAAAGAGAGAGAGAAGAGAGAGAGAAAGAGAGAGAGACAGAGAGAGAGACAGAGAGAGAGAAAGAGAGAGAGACAGAGAGAGAGACAGAGAGAGAGACAGAGAGAGAGACAGAGAGAGACAGAGAGAGACAGAGAGACAGAGAGACAGAGAGACAGAGAGACAGAGAGACAGAGAGAGAGAGAGACAGAGAGAGAGAGAGAGAGAGAGAGAGAGAGCGAGAGAGAGAGAGAGAGAGAGAGAGAGAGAGAGAGAGAGAGAGAGAGAGAACTTTTGGGAAATGAAGAACGGGTGTATCTCAAGCAATGAATGATTTATCGACCTGAATTAAAAATAACGTTGTACTTCCAACAAAAGACTAAAAGCATTTTTCAATACATTTGAAAGTTAAAAAAGGGAGTTATGCTATGAAAATGGAGATAGAATGAGTCGACGTAGAGGGACTAGAGAGAGCATCTCTGTGTTTCCGCCGCCCGCTGAAGCGAGGATGTTTTAAATAGCGCTTAATCAAGCGGACAGGGTTAGACACAAAGTGGTATCATTATGCTCTCTCTGTGTAAAAGGCCTTACACCACTTTAGCCTCCCGAGAAGAGCGGATCTCTCTCCCTCTCCCCTGATCCGACATGCGTTTGTGCACTGTTTTGTTTTACAGCCCCTCTCTCCAGTCTGCACCTCTTATCTCCCTCTCAGAGCTCAATGTCCCCGGTCATGTGATCTAACAGCCCTGACAGACATCCCTCATCCTCCTCCCTACAGTATCAACAGAAATGGGCTATGCTGGACCACACAAGTGTGTGTACGTGTGTGTGTGCTTGGCGGTGTGTGTTCTCTCAGACGTTTTTTTCAGGGCTGACAGTTTTCAGAAATTTAGAGGCCCCTTTGCTAACAGTCACAAAGCCCACAATCAGTGCCCCCTTCAGTGTGCTGCTGGTAATGGATCAAATGAATCAGCTACAGCAGATGAATATGAGGAGGATACATAACTGTGTGGTTGTCCCTGGCAACACATTATCTCGCCCATAGTGTGTTCATGAGAAGCACTGAATGAAGACTGAAAACTCACCCGTGACCTTTCGTGACCTCTTGCAGCCATCGACTGACTGATAGACCGACCTTACGTCATCACGCTTTGGTGATCGTCGTGACAACCGGTCACTTCAGCATTACCCCGAATTGACCGCCCCTTCCAGAATGTTCTACCCCTCGGGACCTAGTGGTTCAACTCAGAGGAGACTTCTTTAAAGTGAGAGATAACCACTGAGTAATCAGCTACTTCAAAGATGTGTTCCAAAATGAGAAAAATACAGGAAGAACTAGAAATGGAAGAAGCAGAATACACAGCATACAAGAGAATGGCCTCCACTGAGTCTCATCCACCGTTGAAGTAGAACCAGTGTGTGAAAAGTGGTGGGTTTATGTTGGTATTCTTCTGGCCATAGCCTTCTTTCTCAGATGGAGTTAATCACAAGGAGACAGGAAAGCAAGAGTCAACACAAATGGTTCAGTCGAAGGTTGAATTGATGGCTGGATTACATTGTAGCATATGTGAAACTGAGGTCAGTAGGGATAAAGGACACAGAGAAGGGTGAGAGAGAAATAGAGACATATAGAGAGAGGAGAGGGGAGAGATTAAGAGGGAGAGAGAGAGAGGGAGAGGGACAAGCGAGTGAGAAAAAGGAAGAGAAACGAGCTAGAAAAAGAAAGGACAGTGTTGATGAGCATGAACACCCAGTAATGACAACTCAGGGTGTTGTTGCATTGTGGATCGCCCCTGGTCTGGTGGTCTCCTGAGAGTTCTTAATGGAAACTGTTGTTTAGTCCCAAATGGCACCCTATTCCCTACACAGTTATGTATCCTCCTCAAGACCTTTGACCAGAGTCTTATGGACAGGATATAATGACCTTTAATGAGGGTAAAGGCCACAGACGGCGAGCAGCAAGCACTCTCGCCCCATTTCCCTCTTAGACACCACACACAGGCAGGGTTGGAATGGATGGACATTTAAAGCAGGTTAGAGAAATTAGGTGCATTAGAGGAAGAGGGAGAGATTGAGGGGAGAGAGAGGGGGGAGAGAGAGGGGGAAGAGAGAGGGGAGAGAGAGACAGTAATAGAGAGAGAGATTGAGGGGAGAGAGAGAGATTGAGGAGAGAGAGAGGGAGGAGAGAGGAGAGAGAGAAAATAAAATATAGATTTAAAGTTAGAGTTAGATAAAGTTGGATTTTTTTATCAGGGACATAAACAGGATGCTACCCTCTACAACATAACCTTCACTCCAAATCAAAACTCCAAACCTACAACATGATTTTGGATGTAATTACAGAATCCCCTGGAAGGCTTACAACTACCAAAGATTATTATTCCAACGCAATACAGCAAATGCTCTGGAAAACAACAGAAACCTGAAAACACCATCCAACCTGGAACTGAGTGAGTAATGTTTAGTCTGAAGCTATATTTTATTTCCAAAAGCCAAGAGGAAAAATACATGACATTACTTTAAAAGGACTGAATTAGCACTGACGTGTCAAGTGAGTGGTGTCAAAGCCCTTTAGCCCAACAACGGCAGGAGAGTCACATAGTCTACTCCAACCAAATGGAGAGGTCTTAGAAGCTGCCTCTCGCTGTTCAGAGGTAATTAAAATACAGCACCCTGTGTATGTAAAGAATGATAAGACAAGAAAAGAGCACAAAATAAAGCTCCTTATGGAAAATCAAGAGATACTTTTTGCTGACTATTATAAAAATGGGAACATCAGCAACCTCATCTTCCACACAAACCATCCCCTGGCATGGCACAGTGCTATATTAACCAGACCATCCCCTGGCACAGTGCTATATTAACCAGACCATCCCCTGGCATGGCACAGTGCTATATTAACCAGACCATCCCCTGGCATGGCACAGTGCTATATTAACCAGACCATCCCCTGGCACAGTGCTATATTAACCAGACCATCCCCTGGCATGGCACAGTGCTATATTAACCAGACCATCCCCTGGCATGGCACAGTGCTATATTAACCACACCATCCCCTGGCATGGCACAGTGCTATATTAACCACACCATCCCCTGGCATGGCACAGTGCTATATTAACCAGACCATCCCCTGGCATGGCACAGTGCTATATTAACCAGACCATCCCCTGGCATGGCACAGTGCTATATTAACCACACCATCCCCTGGCATGGCACAGTGCTATATTAACCAGACCATCCCCTGGCATGGCACAGTGCTATATTAACCACACCATCCCCTGGCATGGCACAGTGCTATATTAACCAGACCATCCCCTGGCATGGCACAGTGCTATATTAACCAGACCATCCCCTGGCATGGCACAGTGCTATATTAACCAGACCATCCCCTGGCATGGCACAGTGCTATATTAACCAGACCATCCCCTGGCATGGCACAGTGCTATATTAACCAGACCATCCCCTGGCATGGCACAGTGCTATATTAACCAGACCATCCCCTGGCATGGCACAGTGCTATATTAACCACACCATCCCCTGGCATGGCACAGTGCTATATTAACCAGACCATCCCCTGGCATGGCACAGTGCTATATTAACCACACCATCCCCTGGCATGGCACAGTGCTATATTAACCAGACCACCCACTGGCATGGCACAGTGCTATATTAACCAGACCATCCCCTGGCACAGTGCTATATTAACCAGACCATCCCCTGGCATGGCACAGTGCTATATTAACCAGACCATCCCCTGGCATGACACAGTGCTATATTAACCAGACCATCCCCTGGCATGGCACAGTGCTATATTAACCACACCATCCCCTGGCATGGCACAGTGCTATATTAACCAGACCATCCCCTGGCATGGCACAGTGCTATATTAACCAGACCATCCCCTGGCATGGCACAGTGCTATATTAACCAGACCATCCCCTGGCATGGCACAGTGCTATATTAACCACACCATCCCCTGGCATGGCACAGTGCTATATTAACCAGACCATCCCCTGGCATGGCACAGTGCTATATTAGGATCAGACTGCTGGAGGAGAGGGTGAGGGGTTGGAGGGAGAGGATCAGACTGCTGGAGGAGAGGGAGAGGGGGATGGAGGAGAGGATCAGACTGCTGGAGGAGAGGGTGAGGGGGATGGAGGAGAGGATCAGACTGCTGTAAGAGAGGGTGAGGGGGATGGAGGGAGAGGAGAGGACTGCTGGAGGAGAGGGTGAGGGGGATGGAGGAGAGGGTAAGGGGGATGGAGGAGAGGGTGAGATGGATGGAGGAGAGGATCAGACTCCTGTAAGAGAGGGTGAGGGGGATGGTGGAGAGGGTGAGGGGGATGGTGGAGAGGCTCAGACTGCTGGAGGAGAGGGTGAGGGGGATGGTGGAGAGGATCAGACTGCTGGAGGAGAGGGTGAGGGGGATGGAGGAGAGGATCAGACTGCTGGAGGAGAGGGTGAGGGGGATGGAGGAGAGGATCAGACTGCTGGAGGAGAGGGAGAGGGGATGGAGGGAGAGGCTCAGACTGCTGGAGAAAAGGGTGAGGGGGATGGAGGAGAGGATCAGACTGCTGGAGGAGAGGGTAAGGGGGATGGAGGAGAGGATCAGACTGCTGGAGGAGAGGGTGAGATGGATGGAGGAGAGGATCAGACTGCTGGAGGAGAGGGAGAGGGGGATGGTGGAGAGGATCAGACTGCTGGATGAAAAGGGTGAGCGGGATGGTGGAGAGCAGAGGATCAGACTGCTGGAGGAGAGGGTGAGGGGGATAGAGGAGAGGATCAGACTACTGGAAAAGAGGGTGAGGGGGATGGAGGAGAGAATCAGACTGCTGGAGGAGAGGGAGAGGGGGGTGGAGGGAGAGGATCAGACTGCTGGAGGAGAGGGAGAGGGGGATGGAGGAGAGGATCAGACTGCTGTAAGAGAGGGTGAGGGGGATGGAGGAGAGGATCAGACTGCTGGAGGAGAGGTTGAGGGGGATGGTGGAGAGGATCAGACTGCTGGAGGAGAGGGTGAGGGGGATGGAGGAGAGGATCAGATTGCTGGAGGAGCAGTTGAGGGGGATGGAGGAGAGGATCAGACTGCTGGAAGAGAGGGTGAGGGGGATGGAGGAGAGGATCAGACTGCTGGAGGAGAGGTTGAGGGGGATGGTGGAGAGGATCAGACTGCTGGAGGAGAGGGAGAGGGGATGGAGGGAGAGGATCAGACTGCTGGAGGAGAGGGAGGGGGATGGTGGGAGAGGATCAAACTGCTGGAAGAGAAGGTGAGGGGGATGGAGGAGAGGATCAGACTGCTGGAGGAGAGGGAGGGGGATGGCGTGTGACAGAGTACAACCCACTAGAGAGGTGGCCACACCAGCAGAGAAGGCAGCAGAATAGCCCACCTCAGCTCCCGACAAAAGTCTCGACACCACAGCAGAACAGTCCCCAGACCCTGACCACGTCTACAACACAGCAGAACAGTCCTCAGACCCTGACCACGTCTACATCACAGCAGAACAGTCCTCAGACCCTGACCACGTCTACACCACAGCAGAACAGTCCTCAGACCCTGACCATGTCTACATCACAGCAGAACAGTCCTCAGACCCTGACCACGTCTACATCACAGCAGAACAGTCCTCAGACCCTGACCATGTCTACACCACAGCAGAACAGTCCTCAGACCCTGACCACGTCTACATCACAGCAGAACAGTCCTCAGACCCTGACCACGTCTACATCACAGCAGAACAGTCCTCAGACCCTGACCACGTCTACACCACAGCAGAACAGTCCCCAGACCCTGACCACGTCTACACCACAGCAGAACAGTCCTCAGACCCTGACCATGTCTACACCACAGCAGAACAGTCCTCAGACCCTGACCACGTCTACACCACAGCAGAACAGTCCTCAGACCCTGACCATGTCTACACCACAGCAGAACAGTCCTCAGACCTTGACCACGTCTACATCCCAGCAGAACAGTCCTCAGACCTTGACCACGTCTACATCCCAGCAGAACAGTCCTCAGACCCTGACCACGTCTACATCCCAGCAGAACATTCCTCAGACCCTGACCACGTCTACATTACAGCAGAACAGTCCTCAGACCCTGACCACGTCTACACCACAGCAGAACAGTCCTCAGACCGTGACCATGTCTACACCACAGCAGAACAGTCCCCAGACCCTGACCACGTCTACACCACAGCAGAACAGTCCTCAGACCCTGACCACGTCTACATCACAGCAGAACAGTCCTCAGACCCTGACCACATCTACATCACAGCAGAACAGTCCCCAGACCCTGACCATGTCTACATCACAGCAGAACACTCCTCAGACCCTGACCACGTCTACACCACAGCAGAACAGTCCTCAGACCCTGACCGCGTCTACACCACAGCAGAACAGTCCTCAGACCCTGACCATGTCTACACCACAGCAGAACAGTCCTCAGACCCTGACCACGTCTACATCACAGCAGAACAGTCCTCAGACCCTGACGACGTCTACACCACAGCAGAACAGTCCTCAGACCCTGACCATGTCTACATCACAGCAGAACAGTCCCCAGACCCTGACCACGTCTACACCACAGCAGAACAGTCCTCAGACCCTGACCATGTCTACACCACAGCAGAACAGTCCTCAGACCCTGACCATGTCTACATCACAGCAGAACAGTCCACCCCAGACCCTGATCACGTCTACACCACAGCAGAACAGTCCTCAGACCCTGACCACGTCTACATCACAGCAGAACAGTCCTCAGACCCTGACCACGTCTACATCACAGCAGAACAGTCCTCAGACCCTGACCACGTCTACACCACAGCAGAACAGTCCCCAGACCTTGACCACGTCTACATCCCAGCAGAACAGTCCTCAGACCCTGACCACGTCTACATCCCAGCAGAACAGTCCTCAGACCCTGACCACGTCTACATCCCAGCAGAACAGTCCTCAGACCCTGACCACGTCTACATCACAGCAGAACAGTCCTCAGACCCTGACCACGTCTACACCACAGCAGAACAGTCCTCAGACCGTGACCACGTCTACACCACAGCAGAACAGTCCTCAGACCCTGACCACGTCTACACCACAGCAGAACAGTCCTCAGACCCTGACCATGTCTACACCACAGCAGAACAGTACCCAGACCCTGACCACGTCTACACCACAGCAGAACAGTCCTCAGATCCTGACCACGTCTACACCACAGCAGAACAGTCCTCAGACCCTGACCACGTCTACATCACAGCAGAACAGTCTTCAGACCCTGACCACATCTACATCACAGCAGAACAGTCCCCAGACCCTGACCATGTCTACATCACAGCAGAACACTCCTCAGACCCTGACCACGTCTACACCACAGCAGAACAGTCCTCAGACCCTGACCGCGTCTACACCACAGCAGAACAGTCCTCAGACCCTGACCATGTCTACACCCCAGCAGAACAGTCCTCAGACCCTGACCACGTCTACATCACAGCAGAACAGTCCTCAGACCCTGACGACGTCTACACCACAGCAGAACAGTCCTCAGACCCTGACCATGTCTACATCACAGCAGAACAGTCCCCAGACCCTGACCACGTCTACACCACAGCAGAACAGTCCTCAGACCCTGACCATGTCTACACCACAGCAGAACAGTCCTCAGACCCTGACCATGTCTACATCACAGCAGAACAGTCCACCCCAGACCCTGATCACGTCTACACCACAGCAGAACAGTCCTCAGACCCTGACCACGTCTACATCACAGCGGGACAGACACATGAAGAAGCCCGGGCCCAGGGGATGTCACCCCCTCTGATCACACCCCTGTCAGCCACCCTGATAGCCCTCCTGACCAGCCCCCCACACCCACTGAGGACATACACAAGACACAGATTGTACTCCTTATGGACTCAAACGGGAAATATATACAAGAAAATAAACTTGTTCCCAAACACAGTGTGTCGAAACTCTGGTGTCCAAACACCCAGCGCGCTAGGGTCACCTAGCCACATAATAATACACACAGGCACAAACCACCTGAGAGCAGGAAAGGGTGGCCACAGCACTCAAGGGAGTGATTGAAAAAGCTTCTTCTACTTTCCCCAACGCCCAAGCGGTTATCTCCACCCTGCTACCATGAAAAGACATCCACCCTGCTACCATACAGCAGGTAAACGCAAGGATTTCCCGTGACTGTGCCTCAAAACCAAATGTTTTCCTGGCCCACCACTCCACCCTGGACTTGAACAGCCTCTATGACCAGGTCCACCTATACAAGGCAGCAGTGCCCACCTTTGGCCGGACCCTAAAGGACATCGCTCTCAAAAGCAGCCCCAACACTTCACACAGGAGCAACAGATCAATAGACACCCCACCCAGACCAGTGAGACACTCTCCCAGACCTGCGCCCCCCCACCCCCCGGACCTACACATAGAGGATCCACGCCGAAAGGACCTACATCCAGACCACAACACCACCAGCCACATCCACACCCCCACCCAATCAACACCCCCCAAGTCAACCATGCCCACACCCCATTTAGGCCCACCTTAGATCAGACCTATGCCCCTCCTGCCCACCCCAAGCACCCCACCCCCGCAAAGAGGGCCTTAACATGGAAGTCACACATATGCCCAGGCCGTGAGCAGGCAAACAGGCCCAACCCCCACTCTTACACTAGCCCAAGCTAATGGCATGTACCAGATGCTCAGCAGGCTCTGCTCACACTTACTGGCCTGAGGCCAAACCACACGACCAACAACATTGGACCCTTTATGAAACACAAAGCCTTCACTATCTCATCCTGGAATATCCAAGGCCTGATGTCATCTGCCTTTGGCCTAAAGAGCAGGAACCTGGACTTCATCAAAGAAATCGGAAATACAGACATTGTCATCCTACAAGAAACCTGGTATAGAGGAGACAGACCCACTGGTTGCCCTCTAGGTTACAGAGAGCTGGTAGTCCCATCCACTAAACTACCAGGTGTGAAACAGGGAAGGGACTCAGGGGGTATGCTAACTTGGTATAGAGCAGAGCTAACTCACTCTATTAAATTAATCAAAACAGGAACACTTTACATTTGGCTAGAAATTCAAAAGGAAATGATCTTAACAGAGAAAAATGTCCTCCTGTGTGCTACCTATATCCCCCCACTAGAATCCCCATACTTTAATGAAGACAGCTTCTCCATCCTGGAGTGGGAAATCAATCATTTCCAGGCCCAGGGACATGTAGTAGTCTGTGGCGACCTAAATGCCAGAACAGGACAATAACCTGACACCCTCAGCACACAGGGGGACAAACACCTACCTGGAGGTGACAGCATCCCCTCCCACATATGCCCCCCTAGACACAACTATGATAACATAACCAACAAAAACGAGTCACAACTCCTGCAGCTCTGTCGCATGCTGGGTCTGTACATAGTCAATGGTAGGCTTTGAGGGGACTCCTATGGTAGGTTCACCTATAGCTCATCTCTTGGCAGTAGTACTGTAGACTACTTTATCACTGACCTCAACCCAGAGTCTCTCAGAGTGTTCACAGTCAGCCAACTGACACCCCTATCAGACTACAACAAAATCACAATCTACTTGAACAGAGCAATAATCAATCATGAGGCATCAAAGTCAAAGGAACTGAGTAACATTAAGAAATGCTATAGATGGAAGGAATGTAGTGTGGAAACCTACCAAAAAACAATTAGGCAACAACAAATTCAATCCCTTTTAGACAACTTCCTGGACAAAACATTCCACTGTAATAGTGAAGGTGTAAACCTGACAGTAGAAACTCTTAACAGTATATTTCGCCTCTCAGCTTCCCTATCAAATCGAAGAAAACTGAAGAAAACTAACAAAAATAACAAATGGTTTGATGAAGAATGCAAAAACCTAAGAAAGAAATTGAGAAACCTGTCCAACCAGAAACATAAACCTGAGTCTACGCCTTCACTATGGTGAATCACTAAAACAATACAGAAAAAGAAGGAACAGCACGTCAGAAATCAGCTCAATGTAATTGAAGAATCCATAGAATCTAGCCACTCCTGGGAAAA